>NC_138191.1:5750994-5758494 GCF_964194105.1 Spermophilus citellus
GGGATCGAACCCAGGGATGCTCTACCGCTCTTTTCAGATTTTATTCTGGGACAGGGCCCCTGTGGTTGCCAGGCTGCCCTTGAACTCACCATCTTCCCAGGAGCCGGGACCCCAGCTTCCTTTCAAGGCAGTAAAAATGCTTTGGACTCTTGGGGGCAGGTGTGTGAAAGAAACCCAAAGTCACCTCCTTTCCTCCAGCCCCCCGAGGCCCAGGACAGTCCCCCACATGGCCCAGCCAAGTCCCGAGTCTGGAGTGACTCTGGCTGTGCCTGTGAAGTGGCCCTTCTCCTGTGATGGACAGGCGACCCTCCTGCAGCTGCTCCCGAGCGCCCCCTGGAGACGCCCTCGCCCCCCCTTTCTTTGCACCTTCACGTTAGTGGACCTGGGCTCCGTGCAGAACGCGGGCTCTGACTTGGGGTCTCCGGCAGCCGCTGTCCCTTCAGGTGGGCAGCTGAAGATCCGGCCGAGGATCGGGATGGACTCCTAGATTTCTGGGACTTCTCTGTAGCCCTCCCTGTCTGGTTCTCTTTTCCACAAATTCCTGTCTCTCCTTCTCTTGTGTTTCTCGCTGCCCTGCCAATCTTCCCCTTTCTTGGTTTCTGCTTCCCCTGGCTGAGGTGTGGAAAAACAAGGATACCCCTGAGGCCAGGGCAACCTTGGTGCCAAACCAGACAAGGAGAGCACAGGACCCCGCTGCCGCCCTCCGGAATGCACAGCAACGTCCCTGTGCCGCACACTACAGGACGGAGCCAGCCACGCAGAACGTGGGTGATAGGTCATGACAAGTTGGACTTTTTTTCCAAAAAACACGGTGATTTAATATTAGAAAAACTACAAATGACTTTCACCAACAGATTAGAGGGTAAACGCCACAGGATCATCTTAAACAGATGCAGCAAAAACTTTTGATAAAATCCAACACAAATTTATGCTTTAACATGAGACATCCTTAGTAGCTAGGGGCATAAGGTTATTATTATTATGACAAAGGACAATCCATGAGAAACCTGCAGAAAACAATATCTTTTATGGAGAAACATTATTATTAGAAGTATTGTTTTTAAATACAGGAAGAAAACAAGGATGCCCACTTCTCAATATGTATTGGAGGTTCTAGCTTGTCCAGTGAGACAAGAAAAGTAAAGGCACATTTTATTTTTAAATTTTTTATTTTTGGGCTGGGGATGTGGCTCAAGCGGTAGCGCACTCGCCTGGCATGCGTGCGGCCCGGGTTCGATCCTCAGCACCACATACCAACAAAGATGTTGTGTCCGCCGAGAAGTAAAAAATAAATATTAAAAAAAAATTCTCTTCTCTCTCTCTCTCCCTCTCTCACTCTCTCTTTAAAAAAAAAATATTTAAAAAAAAATTTATTTTTTAGGGGGGCATACCAGGGATTGAACTGAGGGACACTCGACCACTGAGCCACATCCTGAGCCCTATTTTGTATTTTATTTAGAGACAGGGTCTCACCGAGTTGCTTAGGGCCTCGCTAAGCTGGCTTTGAACTTTCAATCCTCCTGCCTCAGCCTCCAGAGCTGCTGGGGTTACAGGCACGCACCATGGCACCCAGCACAATGTTTCTTTACATAGAAAAAAATGAAATAATCTATGAATCATTAGAAATACCTATAACAGTGAAGGTAGCTGGATGTATAAAAAGCAAGTATACCAGAATAAATGGCATTCCTGTTTTCTGTGAACAAACAACAAAAGTAACTTTAAAATATACCATTTACAAGAGCAGTTGTGGCTCAGTGGCAGAGCACTTGCTTTGCATGTGTGAGGCACCGAGTTCAATCCTCAGCAACACATAAAAATAAATAAAGGTATTATGTCCACCTATAACTAAAAATATCTAGTAATAAGCCCAACAAATAAAAAGCTTAGTTTGTATTGGGGGAAGTAATTGAGCCTTATTGTAACTTTGTCTTTTTATTTGTTTGTTTGTTGTGCTACCAGGGATTGAACCCAGGTTCATTCTACCACCGATTCACATCCAACTCTTTTTATTTTTTATTTTCAGACAGGGCCTCCCTAAGTTGCCCAGTCTGGCCTTGGACTTGCGATCCTCCCCCATCAGCCTCCTGAGTAGCTGGGATTTCAGGCACAGCCATCATGCCTGGCAGAACCTTATTGAAATTCTTTAAGGAACACCTAAAATGAACAGGAAAAGTGCCATATTCATGGATACGAAGATGTAATAAGAAGAGAGTCATTTCTCTCAAAATTGACCTCGTAATTGTGGAACAGTTCCAATTAGAATTCCCACAGCTCTTGACAGGCACAGGGCAGGCTGGTCCCAAGATTTATTTATCTTTTTTTAATTTCTAAATCTTTTATTTATTTTTATTTTTATTTTTTTATTTCTTACATACATGACAATAGTGGAATGCATTACAGTCATAATCATCCATTCACAACACAATTTTTCATAACTCTCTATATAAAGTATGTTCACACCAAATTCTGCCATTATCCAAGATTTATAAAGAATAGAAGCTAAAAAAGGAAAGTGAGAGGTGTTGCATTAGTAGAAAACATTGTAGCACTGGCCTAGGGATAGACAGTTTGACCAATAAAATACGATCGAGACCTCAAAAAAGAAGCTTGTGCATATGCAAAAACCATTTATTTTTAAGACAGAGTTGGGGAAGGATGGACACTTCAATAAACTGAACTGGGACAATTGTGTATTCACATAGAAAAATAGAAAATTCTATCTCTACCTTAGCTCATGTGCAAAAATGAATTCTAAATGGATTGTAGACTTAAATGTGAAAGGCAAATCTTCAAAACTTGTAGAAAAAACTAGCCAGGCATGGTGGCGCACGCCTGTAATCCCAGCAGCTCAGGAGGCTGAGACAGGAGGATCTCAAGTTCAAGCCAGCCTCAGCAATGGTGAGGCACTAAGCAGTGAGACCTTGTCTCTAAATAAAATACAAAATAGGCCTGGGGATGTGGCTCAGTGATTGAGTGCCCCTTGAGTTCAATCCCCGGTACAAAAACAAGTCCCAAACCAAAAAAAAAACAAAAACAAAAACAAAAACAAAAACAAAAACAAACATTTAGAAAAGACAGAAGAATGGTGCTGGGGTTGTGGCTCAGAGGAGCTAGCATGTAAGATTCTCAGCACCACATAAAAATTTAAAAAAAATAAAAGTATTGAGTCCAAATGCAACTAAAAAATAAATATTAAAAAAAAGACAGAAGAATGTTGGTGATTTCAGAGAAGCATAAGTTTTGCTAAGGCAAAAAGTGTCAGCTGAGAAAGAAAAGATTGAATTAAAAAGACCATCTCTTTGAATATTTATATAAAAGAAAATAAATTCAAATCTATTCAAAAACTGGGAGAAGATATTTGCAATAATAGAACTAACAAAAGATCAGGAAAGGGGGCAACTAACTTTGGACAGGGGTTCCATCCAGCCCATCACCCATTTTCATACTGTTGCAAGCTAAGAAGGCTGTATTTTGAGATAGTTATAGACTCACCTGCGGTCGGTAGGGAACAGCCCAGAGATGCCAGGGACACCCAGTTCCCTGCGTGGTAACATTTTGCAAAATAGTATCACAGCTAAAATATTGATGTGGATACAGTTAAGATACAGACATGTTATTTTATGTCTTCTGTTTTTCTCAGACCCACAGGAACATTTTTTATAATTCCATTTTTATTTATCCGTAATGGTTTGAAGCATGTCTTCGAACACCTTTTAAGTGGTTGCTGTAAATGTCACGTTATACATGCTGAATCTTGTTGATTTTACAATTAGAATCATAGAGACCTCACGTCCCCTTTTGCCCCTTACCTTTCCCTGTTTGTAATTGTAATTGATACTAAATATTTCCTTACCTATGTTTAGAATCACATCAGAAATGATTTTTGCATCCACTGTGAAACGTAATTTAGAGAGCCCAAGAGGAGAAGGAAAGCCTATTTTTCCCCTTAGCTCGGGCTTTCGGAGGCTCCTCCTGTGTCATTTCCTGGTTAGAGAACTTCCTTTGGCCATTCTTCTGGGTTGTGCTGCTGGTGACAGGTTCTTGTTTTCCTTCATCACAGAATGTCTTAATTTCCTCTTAATTCCTAGGGGAGATTTTCACTCCATTTACAGGGCTCTTTCAACACTGGGGACATTCTGCTTCGTTTCCGCCCAGCCTGCCCTGGTTTATCAGGAGACCCCACCGTCATTCACGTGGTTTCCTCTTCTAGGTAAGGAGTTGTTGGTCTCTGACTGCGTTCAAGGGTCCCTCCCCCCTTGGTCCTTGGTTTTCAGAAATTGGATCATAAATGGCCCCGGGCTGTTCGGTGCCTACCTCTGGACTCTGAGCCACTCGGGTTGGGGCTTCTCTTGTTCCACTTTGCAGGGGTGACCGGTTCTTTCCTCTGCCCTCTCCACTCTGTGGTCAAATTTATCAACTGAGCTTTTCCTTTTGGCTCTCGTGGGTCTCAATTTGAAAATATCCATTTTTAAAAGAATCTTTTTTTTTTTTTTTTGGCTGAGACTCTGTGTCTCTGCCAAGTGTCCCCATTTTCTGTTTGAGGGTGCAGTGATCGCTCACTGAAGCGTGTTCTCACGGCAGCCCTGAGATACTTGTCAGTTCGTCTGGACGTCTGTGTCATCTTGGCTTTGGCAGGGACCGACTGTCGCTTCCCATTCAGTGGAGTCTTCCCGGTCCTGGGTGTGATGGGAGTGTCAGTGGGGGTCTGGACCTTCTCCTAGGAGATTCTGTTCCCTTTGGCTTTCTCGACACTGCCCCGGGAGAGGACAGAGGCACCGTCACGTAGCTGCCAGGGGAAGACCCAAGTCTGGCCCCTGCTTAGTCTCCCATAGAGGGGGGCTCCTTGCTACCCTGGCTCTGGCCTCCATCACACCCTGGTTGGTGTCTTGCTGTCCCTGGGGAAAGTCCTGACTCTTCCCTGGACTCCCAGTGGGGAGGGGCCGGGTTCTCATTCCTGCTAGGCTGGGTGGACGTGCGGGCTTCCCAGGGGTCTTCGCCCCCCAGGCAGGATGAGATGCCGGGCTGGCTTCTTGGCCTTATGTGACACCAGAATTGAGGACGGGGTGTTGGAGTGACTCGTCTAGACTAGGAGGGCAGAATTCGAGGCTCCCCACCCTGTTTGTGCCAGCCTATGTGGAGGTGGAGGTCACTGTGTATGGTGGTGGCGGGGATCCCGGGGATTGAATTTTTAAAAAGGGTGCTCGCCCTCTGAGCTACATCCCCACCCCTTTTAAAATTTATTTTGAGATGGCCCTAAGTGGCCCAGGCTGGCTTCCAACTTGCGCTCCTTCTGCCTCAGCCTCCCCAGTTGTTAGGATCACAAGCCTGTGCTATTGTTCATGGTGAAGTTTTCTGTCCTGCTAGGCTGTGTCTTTCTGGTCCTTTGGATAGAGAAAGCAGACTTTGGTTGTTGTCATCTTTGCCTGTCGGTGTTTCTCGGTTGCCAGTTCTGAGTCTGGGGTTTATAGGAAACTGCAGGGAGCTCATCACGGTGTTGTACTTTGGTCCCAAGGTCTCTAGCAGGTCTGCCCCCTCTGCCTCTCAGAGTCTTATGATTTACATGCAACATCCAGTGTTTTTAGTTGTATTCATCAGAATGAATAGAAAAAATCACATCTATTCCATCTTCCCAGAGTAGAACTTCTCAGAACGATTTTTACAAAATGGTTAAAAGAGTAGCAAAGACTGGGGATGTAGCTCAGTGGTAAGAGTGTTGGCTTAACATGCACAAAGCCTTGGATTTGATCACCAGGAAAAATAATAATAATTATAGCCAGGTGGTGTGGTCACATCTATAATCCCAGCTGCTCAGGAGGCTGAGGCAGGAAGATCACAAGGTTGAGGTGAGCCTGAGCAACTTAGTGAGTCTCTATCTCAAAATAAGATATGGAAAGGGCTGGGCATGTAGCTCTGTGACAGAGTGCCCTGGGCTGAATCCCCTGTTCTGGAAAAAAAGGGGAAGGAGAGGAAGAAGGGGAGGGGGAGGAGGAGGAGGAGGGAGAGGAGGGGGAGGAGGGGGAGGAGTAGAAGAGAAGTCTATTTCACGGCACATGATAATCATGACCTTCAAATTTCAGTACCCTTGAGGCTTTTTGGCACAGCCATACCTCGGTCACACACTGCCAGTGGCTGCTTTCGGACTGTAATGGCAGAATGAATTTGCTTCCTGACCCCTTCTAGAAGTTTGCCAGTGCCTGGCTTATGATCTAGGATATTTTTTTAAAAAAGAAACAAGGACAAAAAAAAAAAAAAAAAAACCTCCTGTAAATCAACGAGAAAAGGAGACCACTTGGTAGAAAGATTGGCAAGAGCTAGAAACAGGCATGTTGCAGATGAGGATGCATGACAGCCCTGGATCCTTGGGCTGTGACCTCTCCCGTTGCTCATGGTAGGGTGGGTGGCTATTAGTGACACCTGCAGTTTTGCCCCATCTGTTTCCAGTCCCGTCGGCCACCCCTCTCTACTGACTTTGAGGGCCTTGCCCACCCTATTAGAACACTCAGCTACACTGTCCAGCTGCGTGGCTATAACAAAAGGCCTGAGACTGGGTGGTTTGTGAGTAGCAGGAGCTCGTCTCTGCAGTTGTGGAGCTGGGACAATCAAGGACACGAGCAGGTTTCTGGTGAGGGCCTGTCCCGTTCAAGTGCCTCCCACATGGCAAAAGGACTAACAGACCCCCTCAAGCCCTTGTATAAGGAGCTGACCCCATTTGTTAGTAGTCCCCCCTCTTAGCCCCCTTGCACTGTAGCTGAGTTTCAACCTGAGTTTTGGGGGACACAGACACTCCCAATGCTATTACCCAAGCATGAGTAGTTCTGTTTTTAATAGGGCCCCATCAACTTGTTGTATGCCTTTGATCAATTTCCAGAGCCCTGAAATGATTGTTTTTGACAATTTTGTCAAGTTTTATCATTGCTTTATGGGGGGGGATTTGAAATATTTTATAGTAAGTTTTTTTTTTTTGGCAGGGGGTAATGGGGATTAAATCCAGGGGCTCTTAACTACTGACCCACATCCCCAGACTACCTCCCCATTTAAAAAAAATATTTTATTTAGAGACAGGTTTTTGCTAAATTGCTTAGGGCTTCGCTACGTTGCTGAAGCTGGCTTTGAACTTGTGATCCTCCTGCCTCAGCCTCCTAAGCTACTGGGATCAACGCGGTGTGCCCCTGTACCCAGCTCCCAGGCCTTTTAATTTTTATTTTGAAACAGTGTCTCACTAAATTGTCCAGGTTGACTTCAAACTTGTGATCCTTCCGCCTCAGCCTCCCAAGCTGTTGAGATTACAGGCGTGGGCCACCATTCGTGGCTAGATTGAAGGGTTAAAGGAAACTTCTAGAAGCAGACAGGAAGCAGGAAGCACTGTCCCAGGTGGTCCGAGTGTGAGAAGATAATGTCCCTCACACCTTCTCCAGGGCCGTCCCCAAGCATGCCCAGCACACCCTTGGCGCAGGGCCCTGGACCTGCTGCCCTCGGCTGGGGGCCTCTTCTCCCAGG
>NC_138191.1:5763494-5789700 GCF_964194105.1 Spermophilus citellus
ATGTGCTTTGAGCTTTGTTTAATATTTTGTTGGAAAGGGGTTCTGCAATAAAAGAAAACTAGAATAGTGATAAAGGTCAGAGCACCGAACTCGGGCCCTTGTGGTGTACTGTTCCTTTAAATCCGGACATCTCTTGGGGTCTGGAAATGAAGAGGTTCCTTCTTTGCCCTACCCCTTCTCAAGATGGGGGTTAGGTTAAAGGATGCTTTGGGGGTTCAGGAGAAGTGGAAGTGAAGATCTGAAGAGGCGGAGTGAGAGGCCCCTCCCATACACATACACACACACACACACACACACACACACACACTTTGGGAGATGCTTTTCCAAGAAAAGTGCAGGGCCCAGTGGTGAGGGAGCGCCCCCCTGAGGGCGCCTCAGGTCACTGCAGGAAGAGGCCGCTGCTCGCCTGGGGAGGAGCAGCCAGGGGTCAGGAGCTTCCCACTGGGGTTATTGGAAGGCAGCCCCCCCTAGAAGATGAGCCCCTGTCCCAGAAAGCAGCCCAGTCTACCAGGGGGGCCAGAGTGCACCCCTCTGTGGCCCACTCTGGCAGGGGATGCTTACCATTTGGGTGGACTTTGAGAAAGCCCAAAAGTGACTCAGAAAAGTGGGTGATTTCCCTCCCTTTGTGAATGAGAAAGCAAGGCTCAGGAGGGTGAAAGGACCTCCTTCCATTTCAGAGCAGGGAGACAGCGTCGCTGTGGACAGAACCCAGGAGGACTTAGTGGGAGAACATTTAATGTTTGCAAGCAACCCAGGGTCTGAGGGCCGAACAGGACGGCAGGAGCTCAGGGAAACGCCAGAAAAGTGGGGTTTGACAGGCTGCCCTGCCCTGCCCTGCCCTGCCCGGACATTTTGTGTGTGTGTGTGTGTGTGTGTGTGTGTGTGTGTGTGTGTGTGGTCATTGTTTTGTTTTGTTTTTGATACCAGGGATCGAACCCAGGAGCACTTAACCAATGAGCCACATCCCCAACTTTAAAAAAAATTTTTTTTTATTCCCTTTAAAAAGCATTTTTTTTAGGGACAGAGTCTCACTGAGTTGCTTAAGTTGTTGAGGCTGTCCTCAAACTTGTGGTACCCCTGCCTCAGCCTCTGGAATCCCTGGGATTACAGGCGTGTGCCTTTGTCCTCAGCTCCCCGTCTGTGTCTTAACCTCCGTCTCTCTAACTGAAATTCCCAAGAGTCAAGTGAACACAATTTTCTATCCCCAGTAGAATTTCCCATTAGAGGATGTAAAATCCCAGATCCCTGTAATTATTTTAACAACAAAAATAAGGCCTCCTCCTTGCTCTTGCTTGGCCTCCCCCTTTCCCACCTTTTCGCTTTTGACCATCTCTTCTTTTCCGGAGGCAGGGGATGAGCAGGAACTAGCAGAGACTTGTTGGGGAGCTGGTCTGCGGCCGAGGGCTTTCCCTCCTTTGTGCTACCGGGAGCCACTAAGGTTTCCTTTTTTGTTTTTTTGAGGGGTGGGGGATGAGGATGGGACCCAGGGGCTCCTAACCACCGAGCCACATCCTTAGCCGTCTGGTGTCTCATTTTTATAAAGGGTCTCACTGAGTTGCTTAGGGCCGTGCTCAGTTGCTGAGGCTGGCTTTGAGCTGGTGATCCTCCTGCGCCACTGGGTTCACAGGTGTGTGCCGCTGTGCCCGGCTTGTTGTGTTTTGCATTTTAAGTGCATGTCAAGGGGTTCACTGACTCCTCAGAGGGGTCACTGGTGCTTAGAATTCAGTGGGAGCTGCCTCATATCTACTCCCACCCCTGGGGTCCTGGCATGGCCGCTTCCTGGGCCTGGGTTCAGTGGGCCTGGCATCCCTTTAGATGAACACACCGGAGTAACCCAAGGGATTGGGTGGCTGCTGAGGGTCCGATTCTATTCCAATCACATCTTAAGTGTGAAGAATGTAAGTACGGGGTACATCCAGCACCATCCCTCTCCCGCCTGCCTGCCCTCACGTCCCTCAGTGGACAAGGCCTGTGTGTGCCCAGCATTGACTAGATTCCCATTTTGCCTTTACTTCCAGCTCACCTCCCGAAACGAGTACAAATTCCTTGGTCACGTCTTCAGTTCCCCAAGTTGGCGTGAACGTTTTAACGGAACACAGGGAGCTCCCACCAGGTCGGAAACCTGAGGAAGCCTGCGTACCTTTTCCTGTCTCTTCCTCTCATGATAGGAGCCGCCCTAACAGATTCTGGAGGATGAAAGGGCCCAAGGCCTCGTTTTCCAGATGTTCCATATAGAATGAGATAAAAAATATTGAGCTAGTGAGCTACCATCTTGGCAAGTAAACACTGGCATGTTTCACGCTTTTGGGGCGAGGGACACTTCTGTTTACACCACCCCACCCCTCCCTGCCCTCTAACACTGACGCAGTGACCTGACGCAGTGAGATTGAGAAACCGAGCCCGCGGGCTCTGGGCCCTACAAACCCTGTTCAGGACATACGCGTGTACATTCAAGAAGAGTGTTTTTTCTCTCCTCTTTTCTATGATATGGCCTTTTTAAGGTCATAAAAGGAATATTAGGTTTGCCAAGAAAAATGGAAGATTCTCATAGGGCTGGAGTCTCACGATCCACAGTAGCTGGGCATATCTACTTGATGTCAAGTGAACATGAACCCATTATGTCTTTAAATAAGTTTATTAGAGCCAAACTATTTAAATAATTTTATTTGTTTCATCCTTTGGTAGATGAGAAAAATACATTACAAAATACATTATACAGAGGACAGCTCACAGTACACATTACTAAAAACACAATCTACATTCCAGCCAGGGCTGGTAATAAATTCAGAAGAAAGCCACGGAGGCCTTGAAAACCAGATTTCAGCTCTATGGAATGAATTTTCCCCTTAGGTCCCCTCTTTATCTCAACCTCAGCATGTATTAGCACCCCTAATCAGGTGGGTGTGGGCAGAGTTGGAGCAGCATTGAATGGGATTGGTGAACTCTCCATTCACCTAAAGCAGCAAGACATTAGAATCCCTGGGGATGGGTGGGGGAGGGGAGAAGGGCCAAGTTAAAATTGCTGTCTTAAAGCATCACAGGACTCCTCGGGCCTCCTACAGGTTCCCAGGCAGCCGTCCCAGATCTGGGTTTCCTAAGACTTGGGTCTTTCTTAGCTTGTTTCTGGCCTCTGTTGTTTCAATCTTTACCCACTCTGCCCCAAAGCAAGCTTCCTGACAGGGAGACACAGGCAGCACCCACCATATGCAAGGTCATGTCCAAACTTTTACAACAGCAGTACATACAGCACAGCACCACCTGCTCCAGCCCCGCAGACTCCCCCCACTTTCCTCCTGGCCCAGCAGTTCCTCACGCCTGGGGTAAGGACACAGGTCATGGAACAACCCACCTCAGAGCTAACCATTTCTAGTAGGACCAGCATCTTACAAGAAGGACTTGAAGGGGTCCACAACTCTCCAAGTCAGCCAAACTTACTTCAAGAGCCATCTCTCTTCTACACCCCCAAACAAAGCAGGAGACAGGAGGAAGGTGAGCAGAGCTTACCACTGATCACAATCCAGGGCCAGTCAGAAGCCACTTTCTGGGAGGGAGAGGAGCCAAAGCACACTGCAGAGTTGTAGCTAGACAGCGAATGGCTGTGATTAGAAAAGACCACGTACACACGCAGGAGCCTGCGCCCCAGCCCCCTCAGTTCTCATAAAAGGATTTCTATGAAGCAGCCTCTTGAGCCTCCACATTTTCTGTTTCTTAGAAATTTGAAAAGTCTCTGAAACTAGAAGTGAAAAGCAGTCCTAAGAATCAAGTTCATCATACCAGCCTGCTACACTGTAAGTCAGCAGAGGCCTTCGGGAAACCTAGGGGTGGGCCAGGTAGGTGCTTTAGCTCCAGATTTCTTGGGTTGGCGGAGCACAGCATCATGGCTACCAAAGCACAGTGGACCTGGCACCCCTCCCCCACCTCCCAAGCAGTCAGGGGATGGGGGTGGGGTGGGATGTGGGAATAAAAATAAAGATGAGTCAAGACCAGCATCTTCAAATTAACAAACTGTAATTGTTTTCCCAAAGATACATTTTTTTTTCATACACATCCATCATACACTGTAACCAAAAAAAGCAGTGTACATGAAATAAGAGAAAATAAATTAAAAATCCATAGCATAGGTAAGGAGGCTCTAGTCTGGAGCACAGCTGAATTTCCAGCGATATAAGGAGGCTCGAGAGTTTCTTTATAAGAATGCCTGCTAGCAAGGGTTCCAGCAAGGTGGTTGTTGGTCTGTAGTCAGTCTTGAGTACTTGAAACAGTTCTGTTTGTTTTTTTGTTTTTTTCCTTAGCGTTTAGAATAGCCATCATTGTCCTGCAATAGGCAGAGCTATCACGTCCAGGAAAAATGAGGGAGGGAACCACAGAGGCAGCGTGAGATCCAAATACAGCATTCAAAGGTATTGGTCCAGTGGTGCCTGGGGGAGGAGGAGGGGTGACGCTCCAGGGTTAGCCATCTTCCTTTGGGGGTGTGTACCAGCCTGCAAAGAAACACACCAGGTCAGCGAGGTCCAGGCCGGGTGCGCCCTCCCTGTCCCAGTCACCGTGGACATCTGCAGCGTCTCCAGGCAAGAAGGTCCTAGGGAGGCTGCCAGGTGCGAGAACAGAGGTGCAGGGAAGCGGAGGCTGCCTACCTGGAGGTTGTAAGGAAAGGGAGAGTGAAGAGCCCAACCTGAGTGGTGAAGAGTCTTTCAAAGGGTGGTCAGGAAGAGGGCAGCACCAAGACTGCCCACGACACCACCTCCAGGCCTTCTCTGGAGAGCGGGCAGGTGTGGGTGAGTGGGTGGTAAGGCTCGGAAACCCAGAGGGACCTGGCTACGGGCTGAGTGAGAACCTGGGGTTGCCCAGCATCAGAGCTCCGGGCCCGGCTCCGGCCTCACCGTTTTTTTCGTGGATCTGCACCAAGGACTTGTAGGACTGCTGTGCTCTCGTCAGACTGTACTGAGACTGGGGAGAGACGCCACCCGATCAGACCTCGCCAGCTGTGGCTCGCTGCCCCTCCCCTTCCACAGGCGGCCATCCGAGGCCCAAGAAGCCCAGCTGCCAGCGCGGTACCCTGGTAGCATGCTAAGGACCTCTGTCTGAGAGGTCCCTTGGGGACACAATCCCACAGCCTTCCCTTTCCTGACCTGAGCCCCCAAACCCTGAGGACACCCCTCGGCTAAGGCCCTGCTCTGTTTCCACTGTGGCCACCCCAGGCCCTCTCCTCCAACATCGCAGCCCAGGGACTGTGTCCCTGTGCCCTCAGCCTTGGCCACGATGCACTCGGCCCCAGCCAGCCTGCCAGCCCAGGCCCCTTACTTTGTTGGCTCCAAACTGCACTCGCGCTTTCCCCTTCACCAGTGTGGCACTGATCTGCATGATCACTGACTCTATGGAGTAGGCACTGCTCCAGCCCTGGGGACAGGAGGGACAAAGCGAGCGAGTCAGGACAGGGCTCCTGGAGACACCTTCCACTTCTTCTCCAGGCGGCAGTGCCTCTCTACGGAAGTGCCCGTGCCCTTCCCTCCCAGGACAGCCACTACCTGGCAGGGTAACAGGGCCACAGATGCCTGAGCCCAGGCCGGGATGGGGAGGAAGCTCAGCTGTCGGGCCCCACCCAGGCTCTTGGGCCAACAGTGAAAGGGCCTCACCTGCTTGGTGAGAAGTTCCATGCAGATGGCACCTCCGCCCAGAACATACCTGCATGAGAAAGGTCGGTCAGTCAGGCCTGGCAAGAGCTTCCAGTCCCTGCTTCACCCTCTCCCTGACCCAGTCACTCACCCTCCAGAGAGGACTGGAGACACAACCCTGACGAACGGTGGGTCAAAGGGAAAGTTATCCTGAGAAAGACAGAGGCAGCGTTCAGGGAAGGAGACCGGCATCCTCACAAGACCTAAGCAGACAGGAACTCAGGCCAGGGAGGGAGAGCTGGGGGAAGGCTTACCTTAAAGGAGAAATTAAGTAGGATGAAATCAGCTCCTTCCTTCTCTTTGAGGATTTGGAGATCATTGTGCAAAGCGCTGTCCTGGTCAACTCTGCGAAACAAGTCTGGGCTCAAACCCTTGTCCCAGTGCAGAGCCTCACAAGGGCTCCCCACCAACCCCCTCCTCCCCTGTGCCCTGGCCGGCCCCAGATACACATACCACTGCCCACACCCACTTCTGGGGACCCTGCAACCAACATGCTGGTGGGTGTTCCACCCACCCGGCTCCCGACTCCCCAGTCCCCACTCACTTGAGGAGTTTGACATTCCAATCGTATAGACTGTCATTCACGAGTTCAACTGCATAGTTTCCTAGAAAAGGGGAAGGGAAGTGTCAGTAGGACAGTACAGGTGGGGAGGGGTCCCTCAGACTGCTCCCTCTCACAAACCGAGGGAAAAAGATCAAAGGTCCGGGTCTGCTCCAGATGAATGCACACCCAAGCCAAGCCACTGGCTTTAAGGTGCTCCGTTCCTGACCGCAGGTTTGTCAATACTCATGTACCCCAGAACCTTGGGGCTTTGCGCACCACATCATATCATATCCCATATCCACCCGAGGAGAAACTCCCGTGCAAGCCCCTCTCTGGAGCAAACTCACCGCCTTTGAAACTCTGTGATCGGTATATATCCCTGAGCTCCTTCATCAGCCGGTCAGTGGCCTGCACCGAGCCAGACACTGCACCCTGTGAGGGAGAAACAACAGGATATTCTCTGGTCCCACAGTCTGGAAACACACGTTACACCTCCACTGCTTGCCCAGGGCTTGGAGGACGATTAGATGCGAGCAGCTCCCTGTGCTGTGAGCTGCGGCCTACCACTCCCCAGGTAGTGCCCACCTCCCTCGTGCCCCGCCGCTCCCTACAAGGCACGTACATTTAAGTAATCTTGCCTCTGGTTCTTTTTGATCTTCTCTAGGATGGCCAGGTTTTCTTTTCCAATGCCATCGTCTTCGGATTTCTTGCCCTCAGCTGGCTCTTCCTCTTTCATTTCATAGTGATCTAGGTCTTCTGTGTCCTGGGCAGAGTGGGAGGGAGGGGAACAGAGGGGAAAGGGAGAAGGCTGTGAACGAGGACCGTCACATTCCCAGTCCCACCTGGCCTGGAGCTCCAGGAGAAGCAGTCGTCTAGCAGTCCCACCACTCAACACCCCCCTCACTTCCGGAACAGTTCCCAGCCCTATCCTTCCACCCTGTGAAGAAGAGGCACTTCTCTTCAGTTCTACAGCCACAGAGCTAAGGTAAGGACCTACGAAGACTTGGCTTTTGCTCCCCAGGACAACCCTGCTTGACCTGCCCCTAAAACTCCCCCCTGGAGGCAGAATCTCTTTCCCAATTCCTAGCAGAATGACTTTGGCCCGACACTGTCACTGAAAGCTCATGTTTCATCAGGTGAACTGATGTACCCAGGAGTCCTCAGGGCCTCAGGTCCAGAGGAGAATCTGGGATTTTATCTCCTCCTCTCCCTACAAATGTAGGGCTTGAGTCAGATTTGCAGAGGCACCTACTAACAAGATGGAAATGAGAAAGGGGGTCCAGATAGGAAGGCGGCCGAAGTCAAGAACAGAATCAGCTCTTTATTCGACCTATTCTAAGTGAACAAGTAGTTCACTATTCACAGGGGGAGGAGGCCAGGAGTCAGGTGTTCAGGGTGTAGTACACAGGGCTGTCCACTGTCTGGGAAGAGTAAATTTCATGTGTCACTAGCTGTCTGTCAGTCTTAAGACCCTTACAGACTTACAGAACTTGGGACATTAACCCAACACTCTAAACAAAGTGATCAGTGTCTTACCTGGCAGAACATACTGACCTCCTGATTATTACAGTACCAGCTAACATCTACTTAATGTTTATTACACACCAGATCATTTCATCCTCACAACCATTATTGAATGTTATTCAACACTGTCTCCATTTTACAAATGAGGAAGCTTAAGTCTAGTAAGATATTAATTCTCATGCCCAAAGTCATAGAACTCTTGGCAGAGCTAAGCATTAGATCAAGTTCTATCTGGATCTGAAACTCAAATTCTTAACCATTACGCTGTATTCTGCAAAAGCATCCATGTTTTTAAAGAATATATTAGGTAAGTTACTTAGTACTCACCATATACTTTATATGCAATATTTTACTTAATCTTAAGACAACCATATGCAGCCTGTATTATAATCCCATCTAGCTTGGTGAGATTAGGTGTACCTCCCTAGTTAGGATAGCCAGGATGCAAACTCAGTCTGTCAGCCTCCAACGCCATCTGAAATTAACTTGAGTATTTATTTGCACCTGATTGCCTAAAGAGGAGGGATATGGTGCCTGTTTCCTCTACTACACTGGTCATTCCTCCTGGTCAGTACATTGTTTCTCTCTCCCTAGTTCTAGACTGGAGCTCTGTTTATGGTGGGTGATGAGTGCTGCTGACGGCAACAGCTTCCTGCCAACACCACCTCAGGTCGCAAGCCTACCTCAGGCATCTCCTCGTCTTCATCTTCTGAAGATACTTCTTCCTGTGTGCACTGCAGTGGGGAGGGGAGGGAGATGAGATCAGAGCCCCAGTGACTGTGGAGTGCAGCCTCTGACCTACTCCCCTAAGCCTCCCGGTCTGGAAGCTATACACTCGCCCGTCTCTCCAACAGCCAGAGTCAGTGGAAGCAAGAGCCGGGATGACTTCCCTATCAGCCCATCATTTTCCTCCTACCATATGCCAAGGAATAAAAAAAGAAAAATGGCTCTTCTTGTCACCCACCTTGCAAACCCCACTTAATTTTCCTAAGAACCCTTCTTTTACTTGATCTTTTCTAGACTGATACTGCATTCTTGGCTCGAAAGAAAGGGCCTGGGTCCCCAGTGGCCACCAACTGCTACTTCTAAGGTAATGGTAAAATTCCCACTCCTTCTCAACCTCAGGGATGGCAACAGATGCCGGAGAGGGGGGTTCGATAGGAGAGATGAAGCTACTAGTGTTCCACTCAGCTAGAGAAAAAAGAGGCTGAAAGTCACATGTGTGTGTATTTGGGAGTGGGTGGGGATGGGGAGAGGCTACTGCAGATCCGTCTCTGTTAACGCGTACTTATTGAGTGCTCTCTGTGGCACCACTCTGTACAACAGCCTAAAGCCCTTTAGCTGCTCACCTGCTCTGCTGGCAAGGGCTGATCCAGCATCTCCACATCAGGATGCTGAGGGAGGTTGTAGAGTTTACACAGGTCGGAGATGATCCTCTTCAGATGCTGCAAGAGCTGGGTTGGGGACCACAGAGATATCAAACACTTCTTTCCCACTCTAATATGGACAGCTGCACTGATAAACTTGTAGCTCGCATCCCAAACCGGCACCTAGTTCTCTAAACCCGATGGACCACAGGCTGTGGGAATGGCTCCTGGTCCACCAATCCTGCAGAGGATGGCCTCTACTGGGATTCACCTCTGGCTTCAGACAACTCTCCTAGGAAGTCTGCCCCACCATGTTCGGCCACTTTTCATATACAGCGCCCTTTCGCCGGGGACTTTATGACACAGGCCTCACAGACATATGTGTGCTCCTACCCCATGGCCCCCTCACCAGAGTATTCCCTTTCTTTATGTCCACCAGCCTCTCCAAGACAGCAGCCAAGTTAGGGTCATCAGATTCCACCGACCAGATGGGGGGCACAGCAGGGTATGACTCCTAAGGGGAAAGAGTAGGAAGAGCAGTCACAATGGGCAACTCTGGGAGGTGCCAGACTTTGCCTGCACTCTGACCCTCAAGATTCTGGTCCCTTGGCTTGCCCACCTCAAGCCCTACACAGTAATAAAAGCCAGCTCAGCAGATCAGTATCTAACCAAGCAGCTTCCCAACCAAGCCAAGACTGGGAGAAAACAGTCCCTCAGAAGACTTTTCAAAGAAGCAACCTGGAACTTTTTCTTTCTGCCACAGCAAAAACCAGAGGAAGCAGGACAGCCACACTGCTAACAATGAGGGACTCCTGATCTTCTGTCCTGCCTCTCCAAGTTGCAGACTTGGAGTTCTCCCACACCCAAGTCAGAGTCCTCCCAAATCCTTCTGCTTTCCAAACTCCAGCAAAGGGAGGAGGGATCAACCTCATCACAATCACACTGCTGTGAAAAACGCAAGACTACAGCTCACCAGGGAGGGAGGGACAAAAATAAAACTATACATTCAGAAGCTGAAAGAATATCAGCAAGAATCTCCCCACCCCATTCCCAAGAGAACCCCTCAAAGACCAGTTCTCCCCACCTCTCCCTTGGGAACCTGCCACCTTCTCTGTCCAGGCGTGGGCTGTGGGACTCCACATGGCAGGCTGGGAGAAACAGGCCTACGCTGCTGACATTCCCAGCATTCCTGAGCCACGTTGCCAAACGCCTGACCAGACTCCCCTCTACCCAAACCAAAAGGGCTAGTTCAGGCCAAGTCTCCTTTATAGGGGCCACAGGGAGTCTAGCTGAGGAACCCCTAAATTAACTCCCAACCAAGGACAAAGATAGGAGATGGCCTCTAGCGAGTAAAAGGGTAGGTAGATAGGGCCAAACCTACCCGTTAAGGAGCCAGAAGCTTAACTTCACAACAAAATTAAACCTGGAGGCTTCCGCATGCCCAGGAAACCTTACCCACTCCTGGGATCTCAGCTCGCCACAGCTCTAACCCTCAGTGCTGGAGGGGAAAAATATACACCAAAGACACTCAGGTCTTCACCTGACTAAGCCACTTCTGGTCTTTCAATGGTAACTTTTGGGGGGAGGATGGGAAAAGAGAGAAATAGGACACATGAGTTTTGGTGGGGCACCATCCAACCCAAGCTGAGGCTTACCTCACCAAACCTTGACCTGGTTTGACTGAGGAAAAGGAAAGAAAACACCGTGTCAACTGGATTCAGGCCCCCAAGCACCACAGAATTCGCAAGTCTGTCTTTCCCCAGGCTACTCCTATTCACAGACTGCCTGCCTGGATACAGCACTGTCCACCAGCTCCCCAGCTACTGCTTCAGCAGGGGGAAGACCACAACAGGGAATTCCAACCAGTGGAAGTGCTACCCCAGGTGGGACCACACATTACAAGTTATCAGAAAGCTAACCTCCTCAAGGAATGTTTGAGGGCAGAATAAGGCAGGACACATGCAAGGCGTCTCCCAGCCTAGAATACTTAGAATGAAACAATGCCCACTGGGGAGAAGAGAACAGTGTGCTCAGAATAAATGGGGTACCTTATGCACATCACAATACCGTCACTACCAAGAAAGGAACCGACCTAAGGCAAATGGACATATCCACAGGGAACAGGGAGAGTGGAAGATCTGCTACCAGCTGAGGCAAAAGGGGAGTGTTAGAGGTTACACCAAAATAAAAGGGTATTCCAAGGAGTAAAGGAAGAGGAATCAATGTACTGCAAACTATTACTTGGTGAAATTCAGAGAGCAAAGAGGGTCTTCAAGAGGGATGCCTGGACAGGGATCCCACAGGTGGCAAACATCCTGAGTCAAAGGAACTACTGAGAGGGGTCATCACTGACATGTGCAGAGTTCCAAGCGAGGTCTTTCCAGCTGGGGTCAGTGCAGAGGCCTGGAACCTAGTAATCAGAATGGGGAGGGGGGAAGGGGCATTCCCAGGTGAAAGGTAAAGTTGTAGAGGAGTAGCCAAAAGGAGCCCAAATCCTGAACCTTGGGATGTGGGTGGGTTCGTGGAAGGGGGGAGTCCAGGCGCCATATGTCGAGGTGTCCCTTGCTATCAGGGATCATTAGTGGAGGTTTGAGTGCCTAGAAGAACCTCAAGCTGCAGAAACAAGTGTAAACTAGAGAGGACAGAGACTCGAGAAGGGGCTTTGGCCTCCCAGGTCCTTCGAGAGCAAAAAGCTGTGTGGGGTGGTCCTGAGTCCTGACCAGGGGGCCCCCGAGAGGCGCACGCGAGAGGGTCCTCACCGTGATGTTGCAGTGGATGCGGACGGGATCCCCGGGCACCGACCCCCGTGGGGGCAGATGCGGTCCGGGCGCGGCCCCCGCCCCGGCCCCTCCGGCCCCAGCCAGCAGGAACTCGCAGCTCAGCTCGTCCAGGCAGGCGCTGGCAATGCGGAAGCGCTCGTGGCCGCGGTGGAAGATGGACTCTAGCAGCTTCAGCTCCCGCCTCAGGCAGGGCCCCGGCCCCGGGCCCCCCCCTGGGCCGCCCCCGGCCCCCGGCGCCGCCCCCTGGCCCCCCAGCTGCTGCCCCGGCCCCGGCTGCTGCTGCCCCTGCGGCTGCGGCTGCTGCATCCTCCGCTCCGCTCCGCTCCGGGGCCGGCGGGCCGGGAGCCTCCGGCCTCCGCTCCGGGCTCCGCCGCCGCCGCCGCCGCCGCGGTCCGCACTTCCTGATCCCCCCTTCGCCAAGATGGCGCCGCCGCCACCTCCGGGACAGGGCCCCCCCCTCCGCTCGCTGGCCCCCCCGGCCGCCGGAAGCCGCGCGCCCCTCCTCCTCCTCTTCCTCGGCGGCCCCGCCTCCGTCCCCCTCACGTGACCTCCCCGCTCCGGCCCTCCGCACGTGATCTCTCCGTCTTTCCCGCCCCCTTGTTCTCTCCTGTCACCCTCCACATGTGACCCTGGGCTGCGGGCTCGCCTCTTTGAGCGCTTCGGTGCGTGTTTACGTACGTCGTGCGTGCATGCGCGCGACGGCCCTGCGCCGGCGCTCCCTTCTCACGTGACCCGGCGCCGCGTGCTCCCAGGGGCTCCCCGCGCGGGACCCTGTTTCCTGCTCGGGGTCCTGTTTCCCCGCCCCCGAGCGGCGGCGAGCCTGCGGGGCGCTCCGTGGGCTGAGAAGAAAGGAGCGCCGTCTCCGCCGCCCGGCGCTGGACCGTCCCGCGCTGGCCCCCCGCCGGCGTCCCTAACTTCTGGCCCCGGGGGCGGGCGTGCGGTGTGCACACTCACCGGGGGCGTGGGGTCGGGGAGGAGCTGCGGACGGCGCGCAGGGGGCTCGGA
Source organism: Spermophilus citellus (assembly GCF_964194105.1). NCBI lineage: Eukaryota > Metazoa > Chordata > Mammalia > Rodentia > Sciuridae > Spermophilus > Spermophilus citellus. The sequence goes on from NC_138191.1 coordinate 5,776,387, forward strand.
TTCCCGTCCGGCCCCTGCCCGTGACTCGTGGGGTGACCTTGGGTTAACCACGGTCCTGCTGAGCTTGCTTCCCCGTCCACACAGTAACTCCGAAGAAGAGGATTGACGCTGCTTTGGCATCTTACTGTCAAGGATTCAGGGCGAGGAGCCCTGAAGTGGGAAGCGATAGGCTCCTGGTGGGTTGTGTTTGAGGGGTAGGCAGCAGCTGCCCTTTGGCGCTTTTCAGATCCCTAAGTGTGGACGAGGTTGGGAGAGGGACTGCATGGACTTCCTCCACAGAATTATCGAAGGCGTGCATGGCTGGTCCAAACCCTTAGCCTGTAAAGTAGAACGGAAAGAGGCAGACCCATCCCCAGCCCTAAGCCTAAATAGCTCACCCCTTGTCGCAGTCAGTGGTCCTGGCAGCTGCCGGGAATAAGTGGCAGCGCCTCCAAGCTCTCGCTAGGTGGCACTGTCACAAAGGACAAAGCTGGCTGAGGTTCCAGAAATGAAGAGATGGTAGTTCTGCCAAGGGCAGGTGTCAGCTTGTGGTAGGGCCTGGTGAATGCTGCTGGGCCAACTCAGCGCTTGAGCCACTGAGCGTATCACCACCTTTCTTTTTCATTTTGGGCTAAAATGCTCTTTTTAGAAGCTAATGGTGTAACTTGGTGATCTGTACTGGTCTATTACTCATTTAATAGCGTTTGCAGAAGACCTTCATCGGCCAAGTTCAGCTTTGGATATTTAGAAATTGTATGTTCCTGGCCTTCCTGGGGGTGGAGTGTTTATCTTGTTTGGGAATCCTGAACAGTTAGCTGCATATCACTTTCATGTCTGGGTACCAGCAGGTAGCATAAGAATCTGTGATAAAATTTCCCATTTATTGAGCACTCCCTGAACTAGGGTATTTTTGTAAATATTTCTAAACCTCCCTACTAAATTTTTCAAGGCAAACATTTTTATCCGTGTTATACCAGTGAGGGAGAAAGAGCTGCCCAGGGTATACAGCCAGGAAGCAGAATTCTTAGCTCTGTCTCCAAAGTCCCTGCCCTTCTACCTCACTCTTGCTTTCCACAAGAGCTTTTCACGTGTCACTTGATGCTAACCCTTCCCCAAGAAACCCACTCATGTAGCCATTTAGAAGATACTGTATTCTAAGGGATTTAATTAGAAAAGAAACATGAGAATACCACAATGTTGCACAGACCTCCAAGTCCCTCGGTAAGGAAACATGGTCACTGGGATGAGGTTTGCTGTCTCTTGTGGGTCTGTTCAGCATCTCAGCTCTCTGGCTGGGAGAGCCCTCTGGCATCTAGAAACCTCATGTGGAGTCATCTGAAATGACCCAACATCAGCACGGTGTCTAGCTGAAATGTAGAGTGCGGAAATGGAAAGGAAATGATGGATGAGTGCTAGGGAAACAGCAGTTGACTAAAACAAAATCTCCAGCCCTCGTGGAGCTTACATTCTGTTCAGGGAAATAGATGTGATAAAGCCAATTGTCTTGCTAAATGCTGGAGAAGATAAATAATTATTTACTGAGCACCTACTATGTGAGAGGCACTGGAGATGCAGCATTGAATGAGAGGGACCCAGTCCTCCCATTCTCTTGTGTTCAGCTGTTAGAAAGTCAGACATTTCATGCATTGTTACATACTCAATCACTTAGCTGAGGTGTGGCAGGTGCCTCAAAGGAGAACAATGTGGCTGGGGATGTGTTCCCGTGCTAAATTCTAAAGGGCAAGTAGAATTACCAGCAGGAAGAGAAAGGGCTGACAGTGTTCCAGACAGAAAGAATGGAATATGCAAGGTTTTGAGGTAGGACCATGACGAAATGAAGGAGCAGAAAGAAATTCAGCACCTAGAATAAGACAGTGATGCAGGTTAAGCAGGCATGGGCTAGACCTTGGCAGGTATTCAGAGCTATGTTTAAGAATTTGAGCTCACCCCCGCACCGCCCCCCCCCCCGCCCCCGCCCCAGCTATTGGGGTTTGAATACTGAGCTAAATCCCCAGCCTTTTTTATTCTTTATCTTGAGACATTGTCTTTCTGAGTTGCCCAAACTGGCCCTGAACTTGTGATTCTCCTACCTCAGCCTCCTGAACTGCTGGGATTACAGGTCTGTGCCACTGTGCCTGGCTAATTTGGGCTTATTTTAAGATCAAAGAAGATCAAAAGATCACTAGAGTTTTGAGAAAATCTGGAAACCTAGGCAACTAGTAGCAATAGCACTCTCAATGAGACCTCTTAAAGAAGAGCTGAGTTTTGTGGGAGAGTGGGAGTTGGTTTATGGACATACTAAGTGTATAAAGGGAGGGAATGATGTGAACCATCCCCTTGGGATGTAGTAGGGTGTGGGTTCTGAGTTCAGAAGAGAGGGCAGAGCCATAAATGTTAATTTCAGAGACTGCTGCGGCCCTCTGAACCGAAGGGTGGGAAGAGAGATTAGGGAACAGACCAATTGGCCTTGGGTTTGAGCTTTTCTGCTTTGCAAACTATGTGACCTTGGGCAAGTTATTTAATTTCCGAAAACTTCAACTTCCTTATCTATAAGATGAGCATAATACTCTGCCTGACCATTGTGCCAGTTTAGATGAAATGAGGTGTGTAAAATGATTAACACAGTGATGGGAACTTAGTTCATTGCACAGCAAATGCTAAATCCTACTATTGCTATGATCACCAGTACTACTGAAAAGCCAAGAGGTGCTCATCATTCAGTAAACATTTATGGGCTTTTTCCATGTGCCAGACATGAGTCTAGGTATTGTAATATAGCAGTAGACAAGATGGACACGATCCCTGCTCTTGTGGTACTTCCATTATAGTACAAGGATTATGGACTATCAGACTGTGCAAATAGATGTGAGGAATCAAAGTAGGGTCATGTGGGAGAGAGTGACTGGAGTCACTTTATAAGTTCAGCAGATGGGGAAGGTCTCCCTGGGGAGGTGGAGTTTGAGCTGAAATCTGAGAGAAAAGAAGCCAGACTGGGAGGGGATGGGAGGACCAAGCAGAGAGAGAACAAAGACCAAGTGAGCAAGGCAGCTGTGTCTAGAAGTAGGTGCCAATGGTACACTGGCTGAGAAGATGGCCTTTGAGTCCCCCTTTACCAGTTCTTAATGGCGAGACATTGGGCAGGTTACTCAGCCTCAGTTTCCACACCTGTGAAGTGGAGGTCATGGTAACGCCTACCTCCCGAGGCTGTTGGGAGGATTACACGAAATCATGTAAAGCATACAGAATGGTGCACATAATAAGAACTCAATAAGTGTTTTTAAATCCCCCGGTTTGAGTCTAGTGAAAGTAGAGAGAGAAGGAAGGAGGTGAAGCAGGGAGGAAGGCAGGGCTGGATTATGGAGACCACAGTAAGTTATTTGGGTTTTATTCAAAGTTCAGTGGGAAACCACTGGAGGACTCTAAGCAGAGAGTAGCATGATCTGATTTAAAATTTTAAAAGATCAACTCTGGCCACTCTGTGGGAAATGGATTGTAGGGATTTTCTTCTCTCCAAAAGGTCATGTGTTATGAGAGAGAGCAGGTGAGCTTGTGTGAAGCAGGGTGAGCTGCCTTCTTGGACTGACTCCTTGAAGCCTAGGGTTTTGTCATTGGCTCAACAAATACGTCCTGAGCACTTGCTCTTTCCCAGGAACTAGATATGTACGGGGGATGCAGTCACACGTGACATTCAGACCTTTGGGGAGCCCCTGGCATGGTATGTGACTCACAGGAGGGGCTCCTTACATGACAGCTCCAGCTAGTCTTTTTTTTTTTTTTTTTTGTCATATTTCTTGTTCCTGTCCTCAAGAGCACATGGTAATGGATGAAATGGAGCCAGACATGACCAACTATATTACACAGAAACAGGGATCACCCGGGCAACATAGCAAGCCCTATCTCAAAAAAAAAAAAAAAAAAAAAGTTTCCAAAGAATACTACTTGGTATGAGAGATATTTGAGAAAGAGAAAATGAAAAGGGAAGATTACAAATCTATGTCACAGTATGCACCTTTTAAAAACATAACACAAATGTTTGATTTAGTTATATACCCATCAGGATTGAATATGTTCACACACCAAAAACATGAACAAGAATATTCATAGCAGTATTATTTTTAATGGTACCAAATAGAAAACAATCCAAATATCCATTAATAGTGGAATGGATAAGACACAATATACAATATTCCATCATAATGAAGATGAATGAGCTACAACTACACAAAATGCCCACAATTCTTACTAACACTGCTAAAAAAAAAAAGCAGACTCAAAAGATTATGATTCAATTTGTATAAAGTTCAGCAGGCAAAGCTGACATATGCTAATAGAAGTCAGAATGGTGGTTGATTTAAAAAAACACTTTTAGTCATTTAAAAAATTTAAATACACATAAAATTTACATGGTAATGGATGAAATGGAGCCAGACATGATCAACTATAATACACAATAACAGGGATCACCTGGGCAGTTTTTACGTGGTAATTCAGTGGCATTCAGCACATTCACAACATTGTGTAACCATTAGAATGATCTGGTTCTGTAATTTTTTTTAGTTGTCTATGAACCTTTATTTTATCTATTTAATATGCAGGGCTCAGAATCCAACCCACTGCTGTAACTTTTAAGTAGTCACTCCCCATTCCTCCCTTCCCCCATGATGATACTTTTGAAAAGGAGGGGGAAATGACTGACAGGGGTATAATGGATACTGGTAATGTTTATTCCTTTTCAAAAAATATACCAGTAGATGTTGTATGGTTGTGTTTTTGTTGCAAACATTTAGCTATACATGTCTACACTTTTTGTATGAATGTTATATCTGAGTAGATATAGACATATAAATGTGCTAACAGCGATTTTCTCCCCTGGGAAAAATTACAAGTCCATCACTTTGATTTGTTAACTTGTGTTTTCCAGTTGGTCTTCATGAACACTGGTAATAAAATTTAAAATATCTTAAAGGAGAAAACATTAATTTTAATGTCTTTCAAAATAAAATGTTCCTAGCCAGGCAGGCATAGTAGCTTAGCAAGCCTATAACCCCACCTACTCGGGAGGCTGAGGCAGGAGGATCATAAATTCGAGATCAGTCTCAAAATAAAAAATTAAAAGGGTTAGAGATATGGCTCAGTGGTAAAACTCCTCTGGGTTCAATCTGCAGTACAAAAAAAAAAAAGTCCTTAGTAGAGGCAAAGGGAGTGTCTTCTACCAAAATTTGCCTCAGAATTGATATTTTTACATTTATCCATCACCCTGTGGTTCTGGACCTATGCACTCTCCCAGGCTGCCTTTCTTCCTGATGGATATGGAAAGAGTATGTGGGGGAGAGATGAAAAGGAGTGCGTCCCGGCTCTCCTTGGTCACTGGGTAGTTTTGCTCAGAGGATTCACTCCTTGCCTGTCTGGAAGTAAACTCCAAGTAAAAGCTGGGAAATTTGATAAGGACACATAAGAGATTGAGATGAACAGGCTGCTTGTCCTGGCCTGAAAGGAGCACCAGGGTGCAGCCAAAGGCTTCAAGTAAGCAAGTGATCCTCTCCATCTGCCATCCCAGACACAAGCAGCCACTCTAGACAGAGATTTTCTTAAGACATTGACAGCCTTCCTCCGTCTACCATAGCTCTTCCTCCCTTTCAGGGGTTTGGAATGCCTTTAAGCAACCTTTGCTTTATGGACTTTCACATCTTTCAAAACTCAGTTTTCATCTCTGTTCCTTCCACGCTCCTCTGGCACCATTAATCTCTCCCTCTTCTGTGCTTCTGTAGGACCTCATTTATACCTATCCTGGAATAATTTATTTGTGAAATAATTTCCTGACAAATTATGATCTCTTTAGTAGCTGAAACTAAGTCTTTTATTTTTAATCACTGCATCCTCAATACCTACACAATTCCTGGTAAACAGTAGATACTCAAGAAATGTTCATTTAAATAGCTGAGGTAGCTCATCTTTTTTCACCTTGATCCTTTCCCTAAGTGGAGTGACTGCACACATTCCCTTCCTTTTCCTCAAGGCTTTTGTTCTCCAATTTTTTCCTTGGCTCAAGATTGATCAATTGCTTGCTTGATTTTTTTTTTTAATCTTGAGATAGGATCTCACTAAGTTGCTGAGGACCTTACTAAATTGCTGAGGCTGGCCTCAAATTTGTGATTCTCTTTCTTCAGCCTCCCAAGATGCTGGGATTATAGGAATGTGCCACCAGCCCAGCCAGATTTCTTTCTTAAGAGATTATTATGTACTTCCACATGTACATGCCCTGGAAACAGTGGTACAGATTCATACTCACTTCAGTGTGCATCGTGGGACCTGCAGTCATCCCACATCCTCTCCAGCCCTTGGAACTTGTCCTGCTTCATCCCCTCAATTTTAAAAACTGGGAACATGTTAAATAAGTTCCTTCTATATGAGCTTTTAGAGAGGGATTCTCTCCTAAACATTAAAAATGTCAGTTTTTAGTCCCCAGCACTTCAAAAAAAAAAGTTGTTTCTATCTGTACTAGTACTTTTACTTACCTGTTAAAGATTTACAACATGCCAGACACTGTCCTGGTTGGTAATGTGATTGGAGAGGCAGGCAGACATCAGCTTTCATTGGACGTGCTCTGGGAACATGTAACAGAGTGCCTAATAGGGATCTTGCTCAGGCACAACTCGCTTGAGGAACTGAAATTCCTGCCAAATACTCAAATTTAAGTAGAAGGTAATTAGGTGAAAATGGGTGATAAAAGAGGCAAACTACAGTTTAAAAGTCCCTGAGGTGTGGGTGATGGGAAGGATCAAATGTTCAAAGATCTTCAAGACACTGCCAAGAGCCGGGAGTGTGGAGTGGCCAAGGTGAGATGAGGATGAGACAGACAGAGCCTTGCTGGATAAGTCGGCTTTAGTCAGGAGCCTTTTGGTTAAAAGTGACAACAAACCCACTTAGAAAAAAAAGGGGGCCTTTATTGGCTCAGCAGCTAAAAGTTCAGGGCTTTCAAGATAAAAGATGTCATTGAGTTTTGACACCTCTCTCATCTTTGCTCTCCTTTGTGTTAGCTTCCTTCATTCTTTCTTTGTGAAATTGTCCCCTGATCTCCCCAGCCACAAAGACAAAGCCTGGAGTGGAGATGAACAGGGGGCGAAAAAGGACCATTCCTAAGGGCTGCTGGTCCTTTTATTCTTCAAGACCTGCGAGGGTACCTTCTTTTCAGATGAAACTTAGACCTCTCCTCTTAGGCCCCCCCGTGGAAAGGGCAGGATCCAGCCTTTTAGGAAGTTTATGGAGGTAAAGAAAGGGACAGGGGAGGGGACTATTCCCGAGGCCAAAGCTATTTGCTTTCTTAAGGCAGCGAATTCACCTCTCCCCGTCTCTTTCTCTAATGGCCTAAAACGCATTTTCTCTGCTGCAGCCCAGCCTTCCTGGGGAGCAGGACCGCTGGTTTCGGTAGGAGGAAAGGAGGGCAGGAGCCCAGAACCCCTCGGTCTCCGCCCTGTCCTCTGCTCCCCTGCTCCCACTTCCAGCTGCGCTAAGAGGGCCCTGACCTACTTGCCTCACTCCTTCCCTCGGCCTCCAGGCCCCTCAAGCCTCTGCAGGTCCTGACCCGACTCCGGGGCTTCAGGCTCCTCCACCGCCCGGTGGGACCCTCTCCCAGCTCCCGCACACCCCGCCCAGGCCCGGCCGTCCGCACCGCCCACCCAGGAGCCCCCTTTTCCCTGGGATCTGGCGCTTCCGCCTCCGGGGCGGAGGCTCCTCCCCTCGCGGTGCCAATTGTGTTCCCGGGAAGAGCGGCCGGAAGGGCTCGGGGCCGGGCCGGGCCAGCAGGAGCGGCCCTCGTCCTCCGGGAGCCGGCGCGGCAGCTCTGGAGACGGCGCGCCCCGCCCGGGCCCAGCGGCGGGCGGCGCGGACGCGGCTTCAGCACCGCGGACAGCGCCCCGCCCGGGGCCCTGCCGCCGGCCGCGCGCTCCAGCTGCTGCCGGCGAGGCGCCGAGGTATGCCCGCGGCATGGCCCGGCGCTGCAGCCCCGCGGCGCTGCTCTGGAGCCTCGGCCTCCTCGGGCTGTGCTCAGGTAAGACGGCCGACCCCAGCCAACCACCCGGACATCGCAGGTCTCCCGCTCGGGGGCCTGGAAGGCGGGAGGGGTCCCCTGGAGGTGCGGAGCCTGCTGACCCTTAGGGGAGAGCTCCCAGGTGCTGCCGGAGCACTTGAAAGACCGAACGGAAACGGGTATCCACCGAAGGAGTAAGAGATCGAGGAAGAGATGGACACCTGGCCAGTGCGGGGGCGGGGGGGGGGCAGGGAGGCAGGTGCAAGGGTCTCTCCCCAGCTTTCTGGGTGGGAGAGGGGCTGACTGACAGTGGCTGAGATGCCATTTGACTTTGTGTGAAACCTTGCCTCACAATTCTGCCTGGTCTAGGACCTCTCCCTTGGCTTCCCATCACTTCCCAATGTGTCTCCCCGTTGGGCTCCTGATTTGGGTCACTCCCCAGGGTCAGTCCTGGAAGGGAAGAGGACTGACTGCTTACTTCTCTTGTGGGACGAGACTGGAAGTTGGAAAGGAGGAAGCTGCCAGGCTAAAGATGGAGGAGTTCTCTGAGGGGCTGGGGAGCAGTGGGCTTTCGCAGAGCTAAAGAGGGGGATAGAGAGTGTGGAGGGGAAAGTATGAGGGGAATGTGCGGTGGAATGAGCTTGCTACCCTGTGTGCCAACTCACAGGGTGGACCTCTGTATTATGGGGCTTAGGATTCAATGTGCACCCTGATGCACAGCCTAGGTTGTCCTACAGTCCCACACCAACCCAGTGCCTGCAAGGGAGCGGGATGGTATCCTGACCACAGTCACATGTGCCGACACATGATATCTGCCCACACTGATCAGGTGTTTCTTGGGAAAGCCATGGAAGCAGAAACCTCAAGTGTTTTGAAACCACCTCTGAGACTTTGAGGGAAGAGCAGATTTCCACTAGTCCTTTGAGGAGTGGGTTCTTAGTATGGACATCTCCGTTTGGACTCTTTGGTCAGTGGTCTCAGTGAGGGGCTTCTCTATGAGGGTCTTGATCTGGGCCTCACAGAGTTACCTAAACATTTTTCAGTATCCTTAGGGATGGGGCAGTAGGAAGCTATAGCCTTCTGGTTGGGCCTACTAGATTGTCCCACATGTTGACACATAGTGTCCCACATGTCCCACATAGTTAGACCCCATCTTTCAAATTAATTAAGTAACTAAAATGAAATGAAAAATCAGAGCAACATCAACTCTGTGCCTGCATTTCCAAGAGTAAGATAAGGATATATTAACTCACTTCCTGCCCCCGCCTTGTCCAGGGGTATGGGGTACAGACACAGAGGAGCGACTGGTGGAACATCTCCTGGATCCTTCCCGCTATAACAAGCTTATCCGCCCAGCCACCAATGGCTCTGAACTGGTGACAGTACAGCTCATGGTATCACTGGCCCAGCTCATCAGTGTGGTGAGTGGTGGTCTCCAACTCTCTGCCCATTACTGAAGTCAACCCAGCTAGAATGTGTTCGTGTTCGTGTTTACTCCTCTGGTGTCCAATGTGGGAGGGACCATGGGTCGTGGCGGCAGGACTACAGTTGGTGTGAGGCTGGGGGCAGGGGGTTTCTCATCAGCAACTGTATTTCCTTGCAGCATGAGCGGGAGCAGATCATGACCACCAACGTCTGGTTGACCCAGGTTAGTGCTCTTCCCACCCCATCCTCCTTCTTTGAAAGGCACAGATTTCGGAGTCTTAAATAATTAGATTGGACTCTCAGTTTGGCCACTCACCAGCTCTGTGACTTCAATTAGACTCCAAGATTCACTTTCTCATTGGTAAAATGTAGATTGTACTACGTTGGCTTAGTTGTGCAAATGAAATGAGAAGGTGTCATGTGAGCTACACTTGTTGGGCAGAGAAGTCACAGTAGAGGGAGCTGACTTTTAAAAGCTTCTTCAGGCCATAAGGGTTCCCTCTTGTCTCCTGCCTTGACCTGGGGTCCCTCCCTGAGGCAGGGGTTGGTGCTGCCTCCCTCCCTCTCTCCCTTTCCTAGGAGTGGGAGGATTACCGCCTCACCTGGAAGCCTGAGGAGTTCGACAATATGAAGAAAGTTCGACTCCCTTCCAAACACATCTGGCTCCCAGATGTGGTCCTGTACAACAAGTAGGTGACTCTGGAGGAATAGGAAGGTTGAGGGGGACCATGGGAGTGCTCAGTGAAGGAGGAAGTCTTGTAAAAATAAGAGAAGTGAGCTTATGCTGTGAGAAAAGGGACTTTTCATTGCTAGATATGCAGACAGGCAGTAGCCAAGGAGACAGACCCAGGAAGTGAGGTCCGGGGTGGACAGCCACAGGGATTTGGACCACAACCAGCCCCTTCTCAGTCAATCGGGACAGCCAGTGTTAGGGGCTTTGGTGGGGATTTAAAAAACTGACAGCCCCCAGTGCCTAAACTGATTCAAGAATATGTTTTTCTGGAAGCCTGGGAAGAGAACCTTAAGGTCCTAGTTTCTCCTCCAGGTTCTCAGGTTCTGTCCTGTCTCCTGCAGCAATCCCTCCAACCTCTAAGGTACAAAATGACTTCCCTCAACTGATGGGACCGGACTCTACTCCTACCTCCCCCTATCCTTCTTTACTGCTTAGGGATCCTCACTCTGGTCTCCCCACCTTCCCCAACATCTCCACCCTCATGAGAAACAACCAACCTGCACAATATGTGACAAGGAATGGATATGCCCCCCCTCCCACCTCTCTACCTATCACACCACCAGCATCCCCTTCTTGCTCAACCCTGGCTCTACTTCTGCGGACTCCTGGAGGGTGACTCTCAGACTGGGATGCCCCTCTTCCTACCTTCCTCTGGCTCTCCTCCTACTCGGGGGTCCTTGGGCGGGGACAGGGAAATGCTTAGGCCAGGACTGACTGTGCCCATCCCTTGGCAGTGCGGATGGCATGTATGAGGTGTCCTTCTATTCCAACGCGGTGGTCTCCTACGACGGTAGCATTTTCTGGCTGCCACCCGCCATCTACAAGAGCGCCTGCAAGATTGAGGTGAAGCACTTCCCCTTCGACCAGCAGAACTGCACCATGAAGTTCCGCTCCTGGACCTACGACCGGACGGAGATCGACCTGGTGCTCAAGAGCGATGTGGCCAGCCTGGACGACTTCACACCCAGCGGGGAGTGGGACATTGTGGCCCTCCCGGGCCGGCGCAACGAGAACCCCGACGACTCCACGTACGTGGACATCACCTACGACTTCATCATCCGCCGCAAGCCGCTCTTCTACACCATCAACCTCATTATCCCGTGCGTGCTCATCACCTCGCTGGCCATCCTGGTCTTCTACCTGCCCTCGGACTGCGGCGAGAAGATGACCCTGTGCATCTCCGTGCTGCTGGCGCTCACCGTCTTCCTGCTGCTCATCTCCAAGATCGTGCCGCCCACCTCCCTGGACGTGCCGCTCGTGGGCAAGTACCTCATGTTCACCATGGTGCTTGTCACCTTCTCCATCGTCACCAGCGTGTGTGTGCTCAACGTGCACCACCGCTCTCCCACCACGCACACCATGGCGCCCTGGGTCAAGGTCGTCTTCCTGGAGAAGCTGCCCACTTTGCTCTTCATGCAGCAGCCGCGCCACCATTGTGCCCGCCAGCGCCTCCGCATGCGGCGTCGCCAGCGAGAGCGCGAGGGCGCCGGGGCCCTCTTCTTCCGCGAAGCCCCCGGGGCCGACTCCTGCACCTGCTTCGTCAACCGCGCCTCCGTGCAAGGCTTGGCCGGGGCTTTCGGGTCGGAGCCTGCGCCCGTGGCCGGCTCGGGCCGTTCTGCGGGACCCTGTGGCTGTGGCCTCCGGGAAGCGGTGGACGGCGTTCGCTTCATTGCGGACCACATGCGGAGTGAGGACGAGGACCAGAGCGTGAGTGCAGCGCCGAGACGCTGAGGGGTCGTGAGATGGGACTCCCCAGGGATGGGATGCGGCGGGGGGATCAGGGGTCGGGGTACCCAGAAAGGAGGGTGCCGCTCAGACACGGAAAGCTGAGCACAGGGTGAAGGAAGCGTGCACCAGGCCTGTGCTGGGGGCCAGGCGCTGCCCTGGGCCCTTCTGGGTTTCTTACCGGAGGCTGCAGGGCCTGAATCACAGGTCGGCTCAGATGACCTTGCCTCTTCCTGAGGACTAGCCTCCAGGGGGAAATGCCTCAGCTGGAGCATCTTTAGTGTCCAGAGGGCAGCCTGGAATGGAAAGGAGGCCCTTCTGGGTTGGCAGCTGGCCTGTGGCTGTCACCGAGTCCTTCCCTGCAGCTCACATTACCACCTCCAATTGCTAATCTGCAGCTCTTGCACAAATGGAGATGAGTCCTTCATGCACCCCTTGGGGAGCCAAATTGAGGACAGTAGGGATGTGTATGCCGGGGTGTCAGGTGGGGGCAGGGTAAGGAGGTTCCATGGACCTGCTCCCCATGAAGAGGAGTCCCAAGTCAATCTCTCTTTTCTATTCTTCTGGGTTCCTGGGAACAGTCTTGTGAAATAGTTTTGGAGATAGGGATGGCTGGAAAGTGGGGCTCGCAGCCTCCCTCACCCCCTACAACACACACTCTTTCTGTGCCTTTGGCTTTGGCTCTTTCTGCAGCCGCTCCCCCAAAGGCATTGCTTGAGACTGAGCCAGGCGCTGGGGGAAGCTGGTGGGTGCCTTTTGGGCAGCATCTGGACCACCCTGTGGCCATTCTCCAGGTAGCTGGTTGGTTCCAGGCCAAGGCTCAGCTGTTACCATGATAACTGGCCAGGCTTCCTGGGCGACTCTGCCATTCCTATTGGGGGGTGAGATGGTGCCACTGTTGGTGTGGGTGGGTTGGGGGGTTTCATAGGTATTTCATATTCCCTTGGATGGCAGGAAATTGGGCTGGAGCTATGGGTTAGGGAGCATCTTATAGCCTAGAGTGTTGAAGAGGGGCCTGAGACTGGAGAAGATGGGGTGGGAGACTGAGAACAGCTGAGGCCAAGTGGGAGAAGCTGGGGTGCAGGGCTGAGCAGCTGCTGTGTCATGGCCTCCGCCCTCCTGCCGCAGTCCACTGCCGTGTGCATTTACTGAGTTGGGTGCTGGGGTGCGGTGACCTACTTGGACGACTCACAGGCGTCTCCAACTCAACACCTCAAGACAGAGCGCATGGTCCCACCACCAGCTTTCTCCCAGCATCAACATCTTTTATCGACGGCATCGCGGTTGATTCAGTGGTAGACCCCGCACTGGAGATATCTCCCACTCCTGTCTTTCTCACCTCTGCCACCTCCAAGTCATCGGAAGTCCTGTACTGCGAGTACCGTCTCCAAAATAATCCTCAACTTCATCCTTTTCCCACCACCCT